>NC_085929.1:6553103-6560603 GCF_028885655.2 Pongo abelii | reverse complement strand
AATCACTCCCCGGAGTCCAGGCGCAGTGGCTCATGCCCGTCACGCCAGCACTCTGAGACGCCGGGTCAGGAGGGTGGCAACAAAACGAGGAGACCCCGTCCATAGAAAAACATTGAAAAATGAAGTCCGGGTGCGGTGCCTCACGCCCGTCATCCGAGCACTTCGGGAGGCCGGGGAGGGCGGATCAACCGAGGTCGGGAGTTCGAGTCCAGCCCGAGCCACACGGAGAAGCCCCGCCTCCACTAAAAATACCACATCAGCCAGACGTGGTGGCGCACGCCCGCCATCCCAGCTACTCGGGAGGCCGACGCGGGAGACTCGCTCGAACCCGGGAGGCAGAGGTTGCGGCGAGCCAAGATCGCGCCACCGCACCGCAGTCTAGGCAACCAGAGCGAAACTCTCTCTCGGGGTGGGGGAAAAAAGAAAACGGTCCGGGGACAGTGGCGCGTGCCCGTGGTCCCGGGTACCGTACTCTGGAGGCTGAGGCGGAAGGATCGCTCGAGTGCAGGAGCGTCCACGCTGCAGTGAGTGAGCTACGACGGCACCACTGCCGGGGTGACAGAGTGAGATGCCGTCTCTAAATCGGTCCATCAGATCACCGGAAAGCGACCCCCGTATCTCACTTTCAAAGGGTGTCTCTTTAGGCCAAGCACTCACGGTGCCTCACGCCAGCCATCCCAGCACTTTGGGAGGCCGAAGCGGGAGGAAAGAAGGAAGGGAGGAAGGGAGTAAGGGAGGAAAGAAGAAAGGCAGGAAGGCAGTAAGGCATGAAAGAAAGAGGGGAAGAAGGAAAGGAAAAAGAAGAAAGAAAGAAAGAAGAAAAGAGAAGAAAGAAGAAGAAAAGAGAAGGGAAGAAAAGAAAGGAAAACGGGGAGGGGGCCTATGTCCTCGACCGGTGACCGCCCAGGATAGAGCGGGTCACGGCCGACTGACCGAAGCCTCGACCCGCGGGGCCACAAGCGATCTTCTCCTCATCGCAGCCTCTCAGCCGCGACGACAGGCGGCCATCACCAGGCACAAGTCACCTTCTAATAACATTACGATTCTATCGAGACAGGGTCTCGCTGCGTCATCCAGGCCGGATCGCCGTGGCACGATCTCAGCTCATCGCAACCTCGGCCTCCCCGGTCGGAGCCACTCGCCCGCCCCAGTCTCCCGAGCAGTCGTGATCCCAAGCCCAGGCCACCAGGCCCGGCTCACCGTTCTGTTTTTCAGAGAGACGGGGTTTCGCCGCGTCGGCCAGCGCGGTCGGTCTGGAACTCCCGGCCTGAAGCGATCCAGCCGCCTCGGCCTCCCAAAGTGCCGGAGTGACAGGCGTGAGCTACCGTGCCCGGCCCAGACCATCTCGTTCATATATCATAGAGAAGGGGTTTCGTCAGCCGACGGGTGGAGGGCGGGGTGGGTTTCACTCAGCCTGCGTACCGGGGAAAGGGTAAGTGAGTGTGCTTTGTGAACTAGATACGGAAATCTTGTGTGTGTGTGTGTGTGTGTGTGTCAGAGAGAGAGAGAGAGAGAGAGAGAGAGAGAGAGAGACCGACGAATCCCACCATGAGGACCCGGAAACGGTGTCCGATTTGGGTCCCCGTGTAGTCACCTGTCTGTGTGTAGGTGACTGAGGATTCCACAAATGAAGGTCATCAGTATCTATGGAGCTGTTTCTCCCTCTCATGCGTGTCATCCGTGTGGTGGAGAAAGGGGAGAAAAGAGGTCGTGACGGGAAGTCGTCTTCACGCCCGAGGAAGCCGA
The DNA here is from genome assembly GCF_028885655.2 of Pongo abelii. Taxonomy (NCBI): domain Eukaryota; kingdom Metazoa; phylum Chordata; class Mammalia; order Primates; family Hominidae; genus Pongo; species Pongo abelii. The sequence goes on along the minus strand of NC_085929.1, from coordinate 6,558,857 downwards.
AGGCAGGACGAGGGGAAGGAGGGCATCCCACGTGACAGCTCCACCCCCGCGCACCCATTGCAACGCCGGGGCCGCCGGTCCACCCTGTACGACAACCCACCCCCAAGAACAGCACGGTCCGGAGCGGTCCAGTCTCATCCCATCCGGCCCACCCGGGGCATCTGGCGGAAGTGTTCACCGGAGGGTCAGAAAGCAGCGTCCACGCGGTTCCCCCGGGGTCTCCCGGCAAAGGCCAGCCGGGGGAGGGTAGCGGGACGTGACGGGGGCGGGGGGCATCCGCCTCAGAGCTCCCCGGAAGGCGGCGGGTAGCCGGCGGGGGACGCCGAGCCAGAGAGGTCCGGCGGGATCTAGATCTGGAAGCCGCGTCGGTCCTCTCCCACACCTCTCCTACGGAAAATGCCACGGCAGTGGCGGGAGCCTCGGCCGGGGGAGAAGCGGGGACAAGGGGGAGAGGGAAGGAGGCCCTCGGGAGGATTCAGCCACGAAAACCCACTCAGCCAAGCTCCCTCCATCTCTCGGGGTCCAAGGGACACCCCGGGAGACGGCAAGAGACACGTTCACTCCGTGCTTTTCACCTCCATCTTTATTTTTTTCATCTTTTCCATTTTACAAGAGGTGCTCATCTCAACAACCAGACGGTGGGTGTGACGGGAGAAGCATCAAGGGCAGGAGTTGGAGACCAGCGTGAGCAACTGAGCAACACAAGTAGGAGAGCCCAGCTGAAAGAGATGAAAAAGGAGGAGGAGGAGGAGGAGGAGGACGAGGAGGACAGGGGGAGTGGGTGGGGAGAGGAGAAGGAAAGAAAAGAAAAGAAAAAGAAAGAGAAAAGCAACCACCAAGAAAGTTAAAATCGTGCAAAGTTCGGAAGCTCAAGACCAGGCTGACCAAGACGGAGAAACCCCATCTGTACTAAAAATATAAAAGTCAGCCGGGCACGATGGCGCTTCACCGTCATTCCAGCTCCTCGGGAAGGCCAAGGCAGGAGGATCACTCGAACCCGGGAGGCGGAGGTCGCAGCGAGCCGAGATCACGCCATCGTAGTCCACCCTGGGCGACAAGAGTGAAACTCCGTCTGGAGGGGGAGGGGGAGGGGGGAGGGGGAGGGGGAGGGGGGAGGGGGAGGGGGAGGGGAGATCGGTGAGACGCGTCTCAAAATTTTATCTGTTCGCATTCCGCGTGCATAAAACGGAAAGAACCGACCCACGAGAAATACGACCAGAGTGTACCGTGCCCACGCGTGTCATCCCAGCACTGTGGGAGGCCGACGTGGAAGGATGGCCGGAGCGTAGACGTTTGAGATCACCTCGACGTGTGAGACGACACCTGCAATAATAATAATCATAGTTTAAAAAGCGATCACGTGTGCCCAGAGCATGGACAACAAAGAGAGAGCACACCCGTACTAAAAAGAAGACGATTGACAGGCAGGCAGGCAGGCAGGCAGGCAGGCAACTATAGAATGAGCCGGGTGCAGCGTCTCACACCTGTCACAGCAGCAGCGCGGGCGGCCGAGGCAGGCAGGCGGATCGCTCGAGAACAGGAGTCCGAGACCAGCCCGGGCCACACGACAGAACCCCAGACCCCATCTCACTCACATACACACATACACAGATACCTGCCTACCTACCTACGGAAAACATGAGATATGAGAAAGAACATAAAAGTCACCCGGTGTGGTGGTGCACGCCCATAGTCCCAGGAAACGGGGACGGGAGGGATGAGACGCAGGACGGCCACTCGGTCGGTCGGTCGAAAGCGTTGAGGCTGGGGTGATCCCGGGCGACAGAGGCAGGGAAGGAAGGAAACCAATGAAACAAGCAAGCAAATGATGAACATGACAATGACCTAGAATAACCCATGAGAATAAAGAAGCAAATAAGAGGGTACGAATAAAGCTAAAAGGTAAGGTAATGAAGATGACAATCCACCGTTTTCTCTCCAGCCGAGCCCAGCCGAGCCCAGCCGAGCCCAGCCCAGCCGAGCCCAGCCGAGCCCAGCCCAGCCCAGCCCAGCCCAGCCGGAGTGGAGGCGCGCGATCACAGCCCACGTTCGCCTCTGCCTCCCGGGCTTAAGAGATCCCTGTAGTCCCATCCCAGCTACTTGGGAGCCTGAGGTCACCAGAGCCCAGAGTGAGAAGATCAGGCAGGCCCCAAAAGAAAAGGAAATAAATACACGAACATTGTTAATCCATAATGAACGAAGGATATACATATACAGGTATATGTAAATGACATGGGTTTTTACGTCATACACGTTCATCCATTAAAATTAGCATCTATCCTATAAACATGTATGAATGATGGAAATGTCTAGTTTTATCACTAGATATTTTCGTCGGTGTAGGTACGTGTCCGTGTGTCCATATCTACGTATCTATCTATCTAGATAGATATACGTATGTTCACACACAGCAGCGTGCAGAAAAGAAGATTGAAAACCAGAAGAAATCGGTCGGGCGCGGTGGCCGACGCCCGTACTCCCGGCACGCTTTGGGAGGCCGAGGCGGGGGGAGGGGGTGGGGGGAATCGCTAGGTCAGGAGTTCGAGACCCGCCCGGCCAATATGGTGAAATTCTGTCTTCGCTCAAAATACAAAAACTGCTGTTCGCTTGAGAGCCCCGGAGGCAGCGGCGGCGGCGAGCCGAGGAGGCACCACCGCGCTCCAGCTCCATCCTGGGCGACAGAGCGAGATTCCGTCTCCAGAAAGAAGGAAAGAATGGGGGCGGCGGGGGGCGGCGAGGAAAACCACACACACACACACACACACACACACACACGACCAAAAAAAAACAAGAGGGAGTATTACTGGCTGACGGCAACAGCGACTCCCTCCCTCTTAAAAGTCCCGCGGACGCAAACTCCAAATGGGGCAGAGAAAAATGTAGGAGAGGGAGTTCCGCGTGGTCCCAGCTCCACCGAAGGCCGAGGCCGGTGAAGGGCACCCGCGCGTGAACGGGGATCGGCGCCCTCGCAGCGATCCACCGCAGCCCGCGGAGGGAACGGCCAGTGGCCGGCCTGCCGGTCGACCCGGGACACGGCGGGCCGCCTGCCGAGTCCGGGGCCCGCGGGCGGCCGCCGATCGACCCCGGAGGTCCGAAACAGGAGCGGCCACCAGCCGAGGTCGCCCGTGTGTGGGGACGCCCCGGGCCTCGCCGCCGCCCGCTTCCCGCCACCCTCGGAGGAAAGAGGGAGAAGGACGCGCGAGGGCCGGGACCCCGGGTGGGCGACCTCCTGGCCCGCGCGGCCACCCCCGGGACGGGGGCCGGCGGGCCACGGACCCGGCTCGGCGCGGCCGCCTCCGCGGCTCCCACCCACGCTCCCCGAGCTCCGTCCCAGCCCGGAGCGGACGAGCCGCCCCGGCGGGGAACGGGGAGGAGGCGGGAGCCGAAGAAGCGGGGCGCGCCGACCAGGGACGCGCGCCCGCCCCCCCCACAGCCATGCCCCGCCCGTGGTCGGCGGGGAGGGAGGAAGACGAACGGACGGACGGACGGCGCCGGACGCGCACGACCCGCCGGGCCCCGAGACAAGGCAGGCCCAAAAAGAAAAGAAAATAAAAGAAAATCGTTAATAAATAATAAACGAAGGAAGGAAGGAAGGAAGGAAGGAAGGAAGGAAGGAAATACATATACAGGTATATGTAAATGAAATGGGATTTTATGTCATACATGTTCATACATGAACATCTATAATGTAAGCATGTCTTTATGGAAATAGTTTTATCAGTAGATATTTTTGTCGGTGTATGTATATATGTACATATCTGTCTCTATCTACATCTATAGGTATAGATATATCTCTCTCTCTATATATAGATATATCTTATACCTACAGACACATATACGTATGTTCACACACCGCAGCGTGCAGAAAAGATTGAAAAAAAGAAGGAATCGGCCAGGCGCGGTGGCTGAGGCCCGTACTCCCGGCACGGTTTGGGAGGCCAAGGCGGTGGGGGGGGGTGGTGGATCGCTAGGGTCAGGAGTTCGAGACCAGCCAGGCCAATATGGTGAAATTCCGTCTTTGCTCAAAATACAAAAACTGCTGTTCGCTTGAGCCCTGGAGGCAGCGGCAGCGGCAGCGGCGAGCGGAGGAAGCACCACCGCCCTCCGGGTCCGGGTCCGGGTCTGGGTCCGGCGACAGAGCGAGATTCCATCTCCAGAAAGAAGGAAAGAATGGGGGCGGGGGGTGGGGCGGAAACAAAAGAAAAATCACACACACACGAAGACCAAAAAAAAAAAAAACAACACACACACACACACACACACACACACACACACACACACACACACACACGAAGACCAAAAAAAAAAAAACAGGAGGAAGCATTACCGACCGACGTCAACGGCGACTCCCTCCCTCTTAAAAGTCCCGCGGAACAAACTCCAAATAGGGCTGAAAAAAATGTAGCACAGGGAGTTCCGCGTGGTGCCAGCTCCACCGAAGGCCGAGGCCGTTGAAGGGAACCGGCGCGTGAACGGCAATCGGCGCGCTCGCAGCGATCCACCGCAGCCTGGAGAGGGAACCGCCAGCGGCCGCCTGCTGGTCGACCCGGGGCACTGCGCACCGCCGGCCAAGTCCGGAGCCCGCGGGGGACCGCTGGTCGACCCCGGAGGTCCCGACCGACAGGCCGACGCTCCGAGACCGGCCCGTCCCGGCGAGCACGCCCTCCCGTCCGCCGCTCGGTCGAGGAGGACCCGCCGCTCGGCCACCGGTCGACCTCGGAGGCCCGAAAGCGGAGCGGTCGCCCGGACGTGGGGACGCCCCGGGCCTCGCCGCCCGCTTCCCGCCACCCGCGGTCTGCTGGTCGACCCGTGCGGAGGAGAGAGGGGGAGGGACCCCGGGGTGGCCGACACCCGAGCCCGCGCGGCCACCCCCGGGACAGGGGCCGGCAGGCCACGGACCCGGCTCGGCGCGGCCGCCTCCGCGGCTCCCACCCGCGCTCCCCGTGCCCCGTCCCGGCCCGGAGCGGACGAGCCGCCCCGGCGGGGAACGGGGAGGAGGCGGGAGCCGAAGAAGCGGGGCGCGTCGACCGGGGACGTGCGGGCCCCCTCCTCCCCCACAGCCCCACCACGCCCGCGGTCGGCGGGGAGGCCGGGAGGGAGGAAGACGAACGGACGGACGGACGGACGGCGCCGGACGCGCACGCCCCCCGGCGGGCCCCCCGCGCGCCCGCGGACAAACCCTTGTGTCGAGGGCTGACTTTCAATAGATCGCAGCGAGGGAGCTGCTCTGCTACGTACGAAACCCCGACCCAGAAGCAGGTCGGCTACGAATGGTTTAGCGCCAGGTTCCCCACGAACGTGCGGTGCGTGACGGGCGGGGGGCGGCCGCTTTTCCGGCCGCGCCCCATTTCCCAGGACGAGGGGCACTCCGCACCGGACCCCGGTCCCGGAGCGGGGCGGGGGGCGCGCCCCCGCGAGGGGGGCGGGCCGGCCCGCCGGCGGGGACAGGCGGGGCACCGGCTATCCGAGGCCAACCGAGGCTCCACGGCGCTGCCGTATCGTTCCGCCTGGGCGGGATTCTGACTTAGAGGCGTTCAGTCATAATCCCACAGATGGTAGCTTCGCCCCATTGGCTCCTCAGCCAACCACATACACCAAATGTCTGAACCAGCGGTTCCTCTCGTACTGAGCAGGATTACCATGGCAACAACACATCATCAGTAGGGTAAAACTAACCTGTCTCACGACGGTCTAAACCCAGCTCACTTTTCTGACACCTCCTGCTTAAAACCCAAAAGGTCAGAAGGATCGTGA